>NC_136415.1:338337678-338340780 GCF_051521515.1 Lactuca serriola | reverse complement strand
ACAGTCAGGATACCTATGGGAACAAGGCATCTTGCCACACACATGCCCATCCATGAACGACCAAGGGAACGAGGCACCTTGCCACACACATGCCCATGAACGACCAAGGGAACAAGGCACCTTGCCACACACATGCCCATCCAGCGAACGACCAAGTGAAGAATGGCGCAGGGTCGGGCAAGGCTAGGTCATGGCAAGCCACACACTTCAGATACCTATGGGAACAAGGCATCTTGCCACACAACACGCTCCAATAACGACCAAGGGAACGAGGCACCTTGCCACACACATGCCCATGAACGACCAAGGGAACGAGGCACCTTGCCACACACATGCCCATCCATGAACGACCAAGTGAACGAGGCACTTTGCCACACACATGCCCATGAACGACCAAGGGAACGAGGCACCTTGCCACACACATACTCATCCATGAACGACCAAGGAACGAGGCACACCCGTCACACAAAGATGCCCATGAACGACCAAGGGAACGAGGCTCTTGCCACACACATGCCCATCCATGAACGACCAATGGAACGAGGCCCCTTGCCACACACATGGCCATGAACGACCACAGTCTGGCCCCCAAGGCACACATGGCCATCCATGAACGACCAAGGGAACATGGGTAGTTCCCACACACGGCCCCATGAACGGCCAAGGGAACAAGACTTTCCCAAACAGACACCCATGAACGACCAAGTGAACAAGGCTTGCTCCCACACACAGCCCCATGAACGACCAAGGGAACAAGTCTACTTCCTACACAAACACTCATGAACACCATGAAAACGAGGCATCTGCCACACACATGCCCTTGAACGAACCAATCCCATCCTCATCGTTCTAAGGAACAAGGGCCTTGACAAACCATGAGCAGATTTCTAAGCAAGTCAAACGATGAAGGGAGCAAAGTGCTAAACCTAATCCATGAAGTGTTGTGTTCCTACTACTACATAGTCACCAGGCGAACCGCTCGTGCTCTTTCGGGTTCATCCAAGCGACTAATGAATAGCTAGGAGTCTTATCCCCCGGCCTATCAGTAGGCTTACGAGACAAAAACCCGAACACGATATATTTCCATTTCAAGGTCTATGTTCACAATGACCCACGCAAAGTTTCAATGACATTCCAACTTCATTTGAGCTGCATATCAACAAGTAGGGAACCGAACGTCATGTACTAACAAGAGCAAAAGCCACGGACATTTATGCCCCAAACATGACATTTTTTTTATTTCAACGCCTTTCATTTATAATAAAAAGCATCCCTACAAAATTTCGTGTGAATCCGAATTAATTCGAGCGCAGTTATGGACGATTTCGCAAAATTATGCATCCTCGGCAAATCAACGTCCGTTCCCGTCACCAAGCTCTTCAGGCAATATGTGAAGTATATAGGGGTACTCAGACTGCCTCATCGGCGGCCCTGTGTGTGTTCAGGCGCCCGTAGCTGTCGGAGGCCGGGCACGCTCGAGGCCATGGCCAAGGCGCCGGTCTTCACGAAAACGAGGCCATCAACGCCCCCACAGGGACGCCCACTCGCGTGTCCCCTCGCCCCGACGTCGTGTCCAAAATTCATGCATCATCAGGGAAATCCATGTCCTGTTCCTGTCACCAAGCTCTTTGCAATATGTATATATAAAGTACCATGGGGTCTCATTCGCATGGGGCCCCGATCTGGGCGATGGGCAGTCAGAGTCATGAGAGGAAGGTATCGAGCACCAACAAGGGTGTCGGCCAAGCTCCACGACCCATGAAAGAGGCCAACACCCCCAACACGCTGCCTTGATTTCTCGGAACGATGGCCCGAGAAATAGCCCCGGTTGCCTTGATTTTCCTCGACGCCGTGCGCATGAACCAGGCCCCGTTGCCTTTTGATTTTCCTCGACGTCATGACAACCAGCTCCCGTTGCCTTGATTTTCTCTCGTACGCCGTGCGCATATTAAAAATTATGCATAATCGTGGAAATCCATGTCCGTCTCGTCACCAAGCTCTTTGTGCAATATGGCTACATAGTGGGGGGAGCCCATGAGCATCACAAGGGGTGAATGCCTGTGATGGCCTTTCACAAATATGATCATGGGTGACGGTTGCTTAGTTCCGAGTTGCTTAGATAATACCCCTCCGAGTGGGGGCCTTGGCGGGGTGTGGGGGATGCTCGTCGGGGTCACGCGACAATGTATCTGTGGTTGTGGTTCAGCCTTGGAAAATGTGGGATTTAGGCCGTCCGTGTGGCACACGATGACGATGTGTGCTCAATCTTGTTCGACGTGCTTCTGGTGCTAGCCGCATTTGATAATGTGCCGATGATGGGGAAGTGAGGAAAAGTGAAGTGGCATGTGTTGCTTTTTGCATACTACTACCGCACCGGTCTATCCTTGCGACGCTGCCGGTCAAGCGTAAGAGCTGCCATTGGCTACACCGATAACGTGGAGGACGAGCATGCCTGGGAAGCATTGTCGACATTCGTGATCATCACGGTGTGTTGTGTTGACCTTGGAAGCACAAAAGATGCCAAGCCTGGCTAGCGTCTTTGTGTGGGCGGGGCAGCTTCACACCTGATCACACCCAAGACTCGCCTTCCGAGGTACGATTGGTGCCCATGCCCAGCTAGTGCTGGTCGCACAGATCTAGACAGGCATTACAGGGTCCCTTTGTTATCCCCGGCCCAAGCACATACTACATTGCCCATGCCCGCCCAGCACGATGTGCTTAGGTCACAGCTGGGCTGCCTCGTCCCTTGTCACATCGTTTGGTGCATTCTCCAAGGTTTGCTTGTGGTTGCTTGCATGGCCTTGTGCCAAGTGGGTGGTTGCCAGTCTGATGATCTTCGGGGATGTCTACTCCAAAGGGCATGAGTGGTGTTTGGTTTGTAACGGGTGGTTGGATGTCTGGCTGAGTGCGCAACTTCCATGCGTTCTTTACTCTTCAACAGGTTACAAGGCGAATTTGCCTCAACATTGCGGGTTCCGTGTTGCATACCTAATTGATGGCATTATGCCTACGAACAAAGCCTGCTTTCACATCGCTGCGGTGCCTACCAACTTTAAGTCGTCTTTGTGGTCCAGGTTACGATGCGTATGTGTCGATGTGCAT